>NC_051162.1:58168642-58192550 GCF_013339745.2 Dermacentor silvarum
GTTTATATTTAAAGGAGCTAGAGTTGATCACAGAGAAAGATTCCTTGATTAGAATTAATAGCGACAGCTTTATTATTATTGGACTTATGTACAAGACACAGGAAAATAGAAACAAATAGTACTGATTTTCCTTCGTATTTCCGTCGATTTAGTCGCACTTCCCTATGCACAAGTCATTTCGACGTGACTCTGCAGACTTTCCAATAGTTGACATTAAAATTTACAATTTTTTTCCTGGCCTGGATACGATTAAAATTAAGAAGCGACTGTAAAAATCATCATCATCATCATCAGCCTATATTTATGTCCACTGCATGACGAAGGCTCTCCCTGTGATCTCCAATTACCCCTGTCTTGCGCAAGCTGATTCCAACTTGCGTCTGCGAAATTCCTCACTTCATCACTTCCAGCCAACCAGCTTCGGCATCGCTGGTCGGCTGGGTTGACCGGTGCTGGGCGCCCTTTAGTCGCGGGAATGCGTTGACGAGGGACAGGGGGCGGGGGGGGGGGGGGGGGGGTGACGAGTTGTTTTGCTGTTGCTGACCTAGAGCGGGGGGTCCTTTCTTCCCTTCGTCGCGTCTGCAAGGCCATGAACATACAAAAGAAGGAAGAATGCCCTTCACGCGGTTTATATTACCCGCCCTGCTCTGAATGTGCCAAGACGCGAGTAGTGGCCTTTTTCGCCAGTTTGTCTCTGTTTGAAGGATTTGGGTTTCTTGGAAAGAAATCTTGTGGTCGGCGTCTTCGGAATGTTCGGCGACGGCGCTGCATATTCGGTTGAATGTTCTGACGTCGTTTTCATGTTGTCTGATTCTTTCTTTTAGATATTTGGTTTCCCCGATGTACGACGCCGGACAGTCGGCACAGCTGATTTTATAGACGACGCCTTGAGCTTTTTCTTTGGTGGACGGTCTTTTGGTTTAGGAATGAGGATATTCAAAGTGTTCATCTGTTTATGCGCGACTTTGAGGCCTTCTTCTTTCAATATTCGGCTGAGAGCTTCGCTGGTACCTTTGACGTATGGGATGGACACTCGTTTCTGTGGTCGAGGGGGAGTCAACGGTTGGAGGTCTCGTAGTTTGTTTTTTCCTTTTAGGGGCGAAGCTCCTTAGGGTGTGGGTCTGTCCCTCCTCTGTAGTAGTAGTCGTCGTAGTAGGTAGCCACGTCTACTTTTATGAGAAAAAAAAATTCCGAGAGTTGTGGCCGTAGCGGAATCGAACCAGGGACCCCTCGCTTCTGAACGCGTGGCGCTAACCACTACGCCACGAAGCGCACATGGACAGACGCACCTAGATGGCAATAAATACCCAACATTAACGAAATACTGCGCGTTTCTAACGCGTTTGTGCTAGCGCGTTACGGCCCGTGCAAGAAGCTGGTGTAAGACGCCGTGGCCTCTCCGCCTTACCCCCGTATTCATAAACGCTGATGGCGTCGGCAAACGCGGTGCACGTTCCGGCATGTGTAAACGGCTGCGTAAGACGCTGTGGCCTCTTCCCCTTAAAGTACTGCACGTTTTTAACGCGTTTGTGCTAGCGTCCCCTTAAGCGGGAGATGGTGCAATTATAATGAAGGGCGCTGTTATAAAATAGGAATGACGTCACATATGGCGCGTGTCATTGGTGGAAGTCAATCGTTCGATTTAGTGCGGCGAGACTGGGCGAATTACACGGAAGATTCACGGTTTACCGATGATTCCCTCCGGAGCTTCGCCCACTCATCATCATTCACCCCGTGGATATGCGGTGTTTTTTTTTTTTTTTTTTTTTGTCGGGTTGTTTTTCGAATGAATTCCGTTGTATAGCCGTTCCTTTTGAGTTCGTTGAGAACCGTTCTCCTTTCTTTCTTTTGATCTGATTCCAATGTGCAATGAGTTTCGACTCTTTTCAATAAAGAATTTACGACCGGTGCCTTGTGGTTTGCCGGATGGTTGGATGCGAAGTGTAGGTAGCGGCCTGTGTGGGTTGGTTTTCGGTAGACTGAGAATTTTAGATTGCCGTTGGTTCGTGTAACTTGTACATCTAGGGATGGTAACGATCCGTTTTGTTCGCGCTCCGACGTGAACTGTATATCCGGGTCTATGGAATTTAAATGGCACTGCAGGTTTTCCACTTGCGACTCCTTCACGATACAGAAGCAATCATCCATGTACCTGAGGAAAACTTTTGGCTTCATGGCTACATGGATGATTGCTTCTGTATCGTGAAGGAGTCGCAAGTCGAAAACCTGCAGTGCCATTTAAATTAAATAGACCCGGATATACAGTTCACGTCGGAGCGCGAACAAAACGGATCGTTACCCTTCCTAGATGTACAAGTTACACGAACCAACGGCAATCTAAAATTCTCAGTCTACCGAAAACCAACCCACACAGGCCGCTACCTACACTTCCCATCCAACCATCCGGCAAACCACAAGGCATCGGTCGTAAATTATTTATTGAAAAGAGTCGAAACTCATTGCACATTGGAATCAGATAAAAAGAAAGAAAGGAGAACGGTTCTCAACGAACTCAACAGGAACGGCTATACAACGGAATTCATTCGAAAAACAACCCAACAACAAAAAAGAAAAAACAAACTACGAGACCTCCAACCGTTGACTCCCCCTCCACCACAGAAACGAGTGTCCATCCCATACGTCAAAGGTACCAGCGAAGCTCTCAGCCGAATATTGAAAGAAGAAGGCCTCAAAGTCGCGCATAAACCGATGAACACTTTGAATATCCTCATTCCTAAACCAAAAGGTCGTCCACCAAAAGAAAAAGATCAAGGCGTCGTCTATAAAATCAGCTGTGCCGACTGTCCGGCGTCGTACATCGGGGAAACCAAAAATCTAAAAGAAAGAATCAGACAACATGAAAACGACGTCAGAACATTCAACCGAATATGCAGCGCCGTCGCCGAACATTCCGAAGACGCCGACCACAATATTTCTTTCCAAGAAACCCAAATCCTTCAAACAGAGACAAACTGGCGAAAAAGGCCACTACTCGCGTCTTGGCACATTCAGAACAGGGCGGGTAATATAAACCGCGTGAAGGGCATTCTTCCTTCTTTGTATGTTCATGGCCTTGCAGACGCGACGAAGGGAAGAAAGGACCCCCCGCTCTAGGTCAGCAACACCAAAACAACTCGTCCCCCCCCCCCCCCCCCCCCTGTCCCTCGTCAACGCATTCCCGCGACTAAAGGGCGCCCAGCACCGGTCAACCCAGCCGACCAGCGACGCCGAAGCCCCCCACCCCACCCCCACCACCTATTTTGTCTGTCTAGAATAGGTGCCCTGCCAAGTGTCTCCGCACCTTACGCTCTCTCCCCCTTCCTCTCCTTTGTTACGACGGACCTTTTAAAAGCGCCACACCGCCACCTCCGAATAATACCCCCTGAAGAAGGAGCGGAATTGGTTCCGAAACGTCGGGCTAGTAACTTTCCTTATTTGGTTGGAGTCAATCTCTAAGTCTTATTTCTTCTAAGCATGCAGTGAATACCATTGGAGAGAATGTGTCTCCTTGCCTGACCCCTTTCTTGATAGGTAACTTTCTACTTTTTTGTGGAGAACCAAGGTTGCTGTGCAAGCCTTGTAGATATTTGCCAATATATTCACATATGCATCCTGGACTCCTTGGTTGCGTGATGGCTCTATGACTGCTGGCATCTCTACTGAATCAATTGCTTTTCTTATTCTATGAAAGCCATATAGAGAGGTTGATTATGCTCCGAAGATTTGTCTATTAGCTAGTTGATGACATGGATATGTTCCATCGTAGAATATCCCTTTGTGAAGCAAGCCTGTTCACTTGGTTGGCTGAAGTCAAGTGTTGCCCTGATTCGATTTGAAATTACCTTGGTGAATATTTTACACAATACTGAAAGCAAGCTAATGGGTCTATAATTATTCAATTCTTTAACGTCTCCCTTCTTATTAATGAGTATAATGTTGGCGTTCTTCCGGCTTTCTGGTACACATGAAGTTGTGAGGCATTGCGTATAAAGGGCCGCAAGCTTTTCAAGCATGATATCTCCTCCATCTTTGATTAAATCGACTGTTATTCCATCTTCTCCAGCAGTATTTCCCCTGGTCATGTCTTTCAAGGCCCTTCTAACTTCATCGCTAGTTAAAGAAGGGGCCTCTGTACCCTGCTAATCACTACTTCGAATGAAAGTAGGTTGCTGCTCCGGGAACTGTACTGCTCAGTATTGAATTCATTATTCAGAGCCTATTCTTTTCCGCCAATTCTACCAACATCTCTCCTCTAGTGTTCCTAGAATCGATGTCGTAGTTACAGAAATTGCTGATGATATTACCCTGCTTATTTTTCAGTGCATACAGTTTGCCTTGTCCAATGCCTAGTTTTATTCTCACTGATTTCATGCTGCGTGTATATTTTACTGCTAGCTCAATCTTTTCCACGTTATAATTTCGGATAGCCCTTACTTTCTTCTTGTTGATCATTTTGGACAGTTCAGCGAATTCTGTCTCATCTCTCGAGTTTTACACTTTCAGGTTTTGCTGTTTCTTTATTAGGTCGTTTGTTACTTGGGAGAGCTTACCTACTGGCTGCGTTGGTGCCTTACCTCACACTTCAATTGCTGCTTCTGAGATCAACCTAGTTACGGTTTCATTCATTACCTCTATGTTGTCTTTATCCTCCTGTTCTAAAGCTGCATATTTGTGAGCACCAGCCTGAATTGGCCTGTGTTTACCCATACTGCGTCTAGGTTGGCCTGTTTCTTCATAACTAACTTTATTCTTTCTCTCTTCAAATTGAGAGAAATCCTAGACCTCACTACCCTATGGTCCCTGCACTTTACCCTACCTAAAGCTTCTACATCCTGCACTATGCTGGGATCAGCTGAGAGTATGAAATCTATTTCATTCCTTGTTTTTCCTTTAGGGCTTTTGAAGGTCCATTTCCTGTTGCTGCGCTTCCTGCAGAACGTATTCATCATTCGGAGCCTATTCAATTCCGCGAATTATACCAACATCTCTCCTCTAGTGTTCCTAGAATCAATGCCGTAGTTGCCAATCGCTTGCTCGCCAACCTGCTTTTTCCCCACTTTTGCATTGAAGTCGCCCATGACTACAGTATACTGAGTTTGCACCTTTCTCATTGCTAATTCAAAATCTTCATAAAATTGTTCTATTTCTTCATCATCGTGACTGGAGGTTGGGGCGTAGGCTTGTACAACCTTCTTTCTATACCTCCTATTCAGCGTTTTTACGACCACTGCTACCCTGTCATTAATGCTGTAGAATCCATCAATGTTGTCCGCTATGCCCTTATGGACTAGAAATCCTACTCCGAATTCTCTCCGATCTGGAAGACCTATGTAGCCGAGGACGTGGCCGTTAGTCAGCACTGTATAAGCCTGACCAGTTCTTCTCACCTCAATGAGGCCAATAATATCCCAGGCAATACCGTGGTAATTCTTCAAATAGCCCTGCTGAGCTAGCCTCACTCGATAGGGTGCGCGAGTTTAACGGTGCCAGGTTCAGTTTCCATTGGCGGCCTGTCCGGACACAGATTCTTAGCACCCTCTCCCGCGTAGCAGGTCTGACCACCACCTTGGTCAGGGTCTCCGCAGCCGCTGGGGACTGAGGGCCATGCGTAAATTGTTGGAGTCATTATGAACGTAGCGGCCGAATACTGCACCTGGGAGGCCAATTCCTGTTCTCGTGAGGGAGCGACATTGTTGCAGCTTAGTGGGCTTTCCTAATTTGGTTGCACCTTGACTAGTATAGCCCCACTAGCGTTCGGCGATATTTTTTTGCCGGTGTCAGGCGCCAATCCATGCCTATCCAGCAATAAAAAATACCCCGCTACATTATTACTCTATTTATAGTGCCACTGAGAAAGTAGATCACGACGTTCGTGTCAGTTCCATCTTATGTGCGCTGACACTAACTGCGCAGATACTTCGTCCACACGTGTTCGCCGCAACTGCCGCATTTTTAAGCAATTCGGTGAATATTTGCAACAAGTGCGTTTCACAAGCTCGCCGTTGTGCAGTCGATACTACAATATTGTGACGGGGCGTCAAATAGATAAAAGAGGGACAGGATTTATATACAGGGACTGTTGACAGAGATGGCCAAGATGGCTCAAGACGCACAGCGTTCCCCGGCGATCGTCGTGTTCTTCCTTAATGCAAGGAGGCGGCCCGTAATATCTAACCGCCCCGGCGGGCTGAGCGCCGTCTCGGCGCAGACTAATTACACGAGGAGGCTACGGAAAAGTACGGCTTCAGTCAGGGTACGTGCACGACGTCACGAGATGGCAGGGTAGATGATGAAGAACTGTTCAGTGAGGTGATTTCATAGTACCCGTCACTAAGTTGTCGTAAAACCTTGTAAGGTCCGGTGTAACGTGATAAAAGCTTTTCGGTGAGACCGACGCGACGAGAAGGGGTCCAGAGAAGCACAGTCAATTAGGGCAGAATGAGTCGCGAGAAAGTCCACACCAAGTATAGCGCCGTAAGGACAATGCTCAAGAACGGCAAATAAAGCAATAGTTGGGTGACTGGCGATTGTGACGCGGGCGGTGCACATGCCGAGGATGGTCGGAGTTCCTCCATCGGCCACTCTTAGAACGTGGGACAGGATTTATATAGAATTAGATAAAAGAGGGACAGGATTTATATATAGGGACTGTTGACAGAGATGGCCAAGATGGCTGAACACGCGCAGTGTTCCCCGGCGATCGTCGTCTTCTTCCTTAATGCAAGGAGGCGGCCCGTCACAATATTGTACATTATCTTAATGAGATATTTTATTTGTTCTTTATCATTTTGTATACCTTTATAAGGTTCTTAATGTAGCATGCCACAGCTTCTTAACGCGGGCATTTCGATGGGACTGCAACATACATGCAATGGTGTGGGGTACTGTTATCTCTTAGGAGTTGTTTCCACGCTTATAAGTGTGCCATGCTATAGCTGAAACGATTTAAAATTTCCATGTTCTCTTAAGAAAAGATGTCTTTTCGCTAAGCTAACTATTTCTAAGTTATTTAAAGATCATTACAATGTTAATTTCAGTTTTACGAGTCAGTCTTCATGATCTGATCATGGAGCACGCCGTAGTAGGAAACTCCTGATTAATTTTCACAACCTCGGGATCATAAACGTGCGCATGAGTTTAAGTACACGAGCATTTCGGCATTCTGGCCCCATCCGAAAGTGGGCAACGCATCGGGGATCGAACTCGCGACCTCGATCTCAGAAGCGTAACTCCGTAGCCACTCAGCTACCGCGGCGGGTAAAAATAATTGTCTTTTTTTTTCTCCGAGCCCAAAAATGTGCTCTCGCTCTTTCTTTATATTTCCAATAGATACCGCACTCACGTGAGTGTAAGCTAAATAATGCAGTTCTGCTCATGAAATAAACAAAAGGAAAACTCCAACCCAAATTTGTTTTAAAATCCCGATGTTTCGGAGCCCGACCTGCTCCTTCTTCTTCAACCAGACAGATATCTGCCGAATGTTTACCTTTGTCCTGCACAGGGCTACTATTGACAATCGAAATGGTGCAATTAGCTGGACCTTCACTGTTGCGGGCAGCCAAAACATGCCATTATCTTGTGACACTTTCATGCTGCCGCATCTAATCAGTGAAGGGCTTTCAATTTTTCTTGCTAGTTAGGGCAATGCATATTCTGGCATTTCTCGAAACAGCCACTTATTCGAGAGGCCACGCAGATTCATGTTCCTTGGCCAAGGTTGACAAAGTATGCTTGAAACGACATACTGTAATAAAGGGGGACACAATAAGATGCTGGAGAATTTTGAAGAGTCAGTGGTTAAAGAAAAAAAAACGAAGCTACCGCCTTCAGCTAGAGTTTTATGAAAACGTTTAGAACACCATAATGTTGAGCTAGTTGGTAGGGATTGATGCCATTCAAGTAGGTAAGAGCGAAAATTAATGATGCGAAACGGCCGTCAGACATTAAATGAGCTGCCTGCCTGAACTTGGCTGCTGATTTTGGTCAAAATTTCACGGATGGCGTAGCCATAGGTACATCGTAGATGGCTGGCAATACAGCAGGCTTTATATCTACAGTTATAGATGCACGAGGTTCCACATGAAGTTGGAAATTTCGCAGTGGCGGTACCGTCAGGCTACAGCTAACGGAAACTAAGCAAAATATTTATTACGTGGTTCACTATTGGCGAGGAGCATGCAACATTTTATTGCGATAGCAATTATATGGACACTTCAACCGGATTTCTGCCGTCATCGTCGCCGTCGCCGTGAGGTTCCCTATAGATAAAATCTTCGCCGCGCGCCGTATGCCCGAGCGGAAGCGTGCGGGGACGCGCGCTATCACGGAGAGCGAACGCACTCAATCTCCCACGCGCAAGCAAGGAAGCGGGAAGCCAGCGCCGGAGGGAGCGGAGGGGGGGGGGGGGGGAGGCGCACTTCCTCTCTGCCAACAACCGCGCTCGTCGCTCGCTCGCACCGTCGCTTATCTCCACACGGCTCTGACCTTTATGAGCCGTGCATTCGCCGCTCAGTTTCCGTTGAAGCGATAGACCGCAAGTACCTTCGCCCGTTGGTGCGGCGTATGCGCTTGCTGCCAGCGTTTTGACAGTCGTTGTCTGCAGTCATTCAGTGTGATCTATTCATGTTTGTTTGTGCGCGCTCACACCACGCTTGTTCAATTAGTTAGTAATAGTCGGGCCACATTTTCCAACGCACGCTACACATGCAATGCTGCCCGGGTCGGCAGTGCAGCGCTACAGGTGTGTCCCTTCGCACGCGCGCTGCCCACGGGAAGCGCTTCTTATCAACACCACCGTTTCACACGCGCCTTCTCGTGGTCATCGAGTCTCTCTTCATGTCGGTATACTTACGCCGCAGCACACCTGCTTACTTAATCAGCTCATGTTTACTACAATTCATATTGCTACCAAAGCCGCTCACCTTACTTCGTATGACATTGCTGTGTTGCTATCGCATTCATTGCTTCGCCCTTAGGGCGAAACTGTGACATTTTTTTTAGTATACAGCAACGAACTGGTTTCATTTATTTGTCGCTAACTGTCGTCCCGACCATGCCCCTCAGATTTATGCACAAAGCTGTATATTTTGTCTGGCTCGATGTTAGTTTTTGATGTTTGAACTCCTTCACAATGCTGCTTGAACCATGGTGACACTAAGGCGTTCACGTCAAGTTTGAGCCAATTTCCCCTCAATTTGCAGTTATGCTTACAACACAAGATGACGACATCAAGCAACATAAATAATCCCTCCAATCATACATCTCTATGCATCTCAGGTATCTCTACGTATCTCTAACACAGATGCCATTTGCTTTGCATCGATAGCAGTGAAATGGACAGGAAAAAAAGCCTTCTGTTTCCACTGTAGCTCCTTATGGGAATGAACGGTAGCATCTTTGCGCGTTAGAGGGCAGAAGCATGCTCAAAAACATTTATCAAACATAGACACGTGCATCATGTTTATATACACATGATACATGTTCTGAAACTGGTGCCATCCTCAGAACCGATTCCGAGTAGATATTCCTTGCAAACTGGCTGACTACAATTAGTAAATTGTAATTTGTGCTGTAAAGTGATGTTAAACATTAATGCAGAAAACTTCAATATAAAGAAGTTATTGTTATAGTTAAACCGCGATATAACAAACTTCAGTAAAACGAAATTCGGTATAATGAAAAAGTAAATAACGTTTTATAAATCCTTGTCCATAGAACACTATATATTTAGAACCTCAATGCAACGAAGTGCGTTTACCCACATTTCAATAGATATCGAAATTTCACTGTCGCCAAGAAAGGAATACGAGACAATAAATGGAAGCTTCCGCGGATGCAGATGGTCAAATGTTAATATTAAATACAAGCAGCTGCTTGCAAGCGCACTTCTCGAAAAGCGCGCCACGTGTCTAAGTGCGACCGCCGAAGCCGAGCAGCACCACGTTTTGTATAAAGTCCAAGTGCGATAAGATCCTACGAGCCCCGTGCCCCGTATGCTTTGGTTGTTAGTTGAAGAATGCGAGGGTAAGCCAAGAAGGATGGTAGTCTGACGAGCGCTGTCTTCCCGCGTGAGCAACGGGAAAGGGGGTAACGGAGTGAACTCGCGGTAACGCGATCAAGCGCGCGCGAGGGGCGGTAGGTTTGCAAGCATTGGCTGCGCATGGCTTCTAGTGCGGCTGAGTGCATATGAAGCCCACGCGCCCTGTTTTAAAGGTAATCTGCCGCGTGTGCAGAGTGGTTGCACCGAGATGGCATGGCATCATGTGTACTGTCTTCTAGCACGTTCAGTAGTGGAGGTTGCGTAATCTCGAGTTTTAGAGACGCATTGAATGGAGGGGCAGAAGGAGAACTTGCTCCCCGTTGCCGGTGCTTTTCATGATGGCGTCGTCCCACTGTCGACGGAACTATCAGCAGAGAGGCCAAGTGGACGCGAAAGACTGGCTTGGTTCGCTTGATACTGTGATATGTTTGATATACTGTCAAACTGAAATATAAAAAGTAATTTTTTTTTCTTATTCAAATTTGCTTTTTCGGATTGAACAAGAATTCACCAAATTTTCCGGCCCCTTCTGCGTAAGAAAAATGTATCGGCCACTGTGCTTATTTGCACAAAATGTCGCATTTCATTGTAACACTATTTCGATATAACGAAGCAAATTGCGATTTTACTTTGTTAAAACGAGGTTTAACTGTAAACGAAGCATTTAAACTTTTTTAGCTTCTTGTCCATACAACACCATCTATATTGAACCTCAAAATAGCTAAGCAGAAGTAGAATATAGGAACAGGGGTGGTGGCGTGGATAATAGGTAGAACACCGGGCTTCTAATCTGAAGTTCGTAAGTTCGAATCCTCTGCCGGCCCACTACAATTCCAGGCTTGAATGGGCGCCTGACACCGGCAAAAAAAAATATGTCACCGAGAGCTAGTGTGGCTAATACTAGTCCAGGTGCAACCAAATTAACAAGGTCCACTATGCTTCAACAAAGACACTTACTCCCCAAAAGAGGAATTGACCTCCCTGGTACAGTATTCGGCCAATACCTCCCTCGTGACTCCTCCACTTAACCAATGGCCCTCAGTCCCCAGTGGCTGCGGAGCACCTGACCAAGGCAGCTGCCAGATCTGCGACGTGGCAGAGGGTGTTAAGAATCTCTGGATCCGGACAGGCTGACACTGGAAACTGAACTTGGCAACGTTTGACAAGTGAACACTCTCGAGTGAGGCTAGCTTAGCGTGGCTCTTTGAGGAATTATCAGGCATTTCCTGGGATATTATTGGCTTTAGTGTGGTTACAAGAAGTGGTGAGGCTTATACAGTGCTGCCTATTCATTTATTCCTCAAAGGCCCTGAACAACATTGGGTGAGGAGGGCATATCGATAGAAATACAGTACAAAATAATAAACCAAAGTAACGGTACAAGAGACGCGGTACAAGGCAAATAGACAAAAGAAACGCAAAGCTGATTCAAAAAGGGGGCTTAAAAATACCATATTAACACGGAGATTAAAAAACAAAGCAAACGCTAAAATGTCAAGAACGGATAACGAAGTGCAAGTGCAACAGTAGTACACAATAAAACGACATTTAAAGTAACTGAAAAAGTAGTACAGCAGAAAACCACAATTAGGGCAATACTAAAGCGATAAATGCTGGCAGAGGTGTTTTTTGAGTTCTCCAGGGTGAAAAAAAGGGGTTAAGTTGTCAGGAAGATCATTCCAGACCTTAATTTCTTTAGGTAATGCCAATCAATTGAATGATTGAGTTTTTCCATATGTGCGGTTAAAACAGAGATGATAATGTAAGCGCCGTGAAGATCGAGGAGACGCTTCCAGAGGCAAAAATGAAGTGCGGGCGACGTCCTCTGTCACAGAGATATTCTAAGAGAGAATACGGGGTACAATCTGTAATTCATAAGGAAATAGTGGTCAACACTGATCAACCTACAGCAATAATGAGAGGGTAGCAGCCGTCGTAATAAAGCTGAATAGGAGGTATAGAATAAAGGTAGTACAAGCCTACGCTGAACCTCCAGTCACGAGCATGAAGTAATAGAACAGTTTTAGTTGAATTAGCGATGAAAAAGGTACAAACACAAGTATGCTGTACTCATGGGCGGCTTCAATGCAAAAGTGGGGGAAAAGCATGCACCAGAACAAGCAACTGGCCACTACCGCATCGATTGTAGGAACACTAGAGGATAGATGTTGGTAGAATTCACGGGAAGGAATAGGCCCCGAATAATGAATACCTTCTTCAGAGGAAGCAGTAAAAAATGGCCACAGCATGATATCAGTGAGAAGAAGCTTGGCACCGTACAAAGCAAAGTGTATGCACTGAAAGATAAGCAGGGTAACGTTAACAATTTCGATGATATAGTAAAAGCAGCCAAAAAATCTGCCATCATCATCATCAGCCTATATTTATGTCCACTGCAGGACGCAGGCCTTTCCCTGCGATTTCCAATTACCGTTGTCTTGTGCTAGCTGATTGCAACTTGCACATGCAAATTTCCTACCTTCATCACTGCACCTAGTTTGCTGCCATCCTGGACTGCGCTTCCCTTCTCTTGGTATCCATTCTGTAACCCTAATGATCCACCGGTTATCCATCCTACGCATTACATGGCCTGCCCAGCTCTATTTCTTTCTCTTAATGTGAGCAAGAATATCAGCTATCCCCGTTGGCTCTCTGATCCACACCGCTCTCTTCCTGTCTCTTAACGTTATGCAGAACGTTTTTTGTAGCGAGAGCTACATTGGCCGCATTCTCGCCGTTTCGCTGTGGCCGGTTGCCGCACCGCGAGCTTGGCCGTTTCCTAGCAACCGCTCGCCGGGCTTCTGGCGTTATCTGCTCGAGTTGCCACGGCGCGGCGGCGTGCCGCCGCCACCGCAGTTGTGGTACAAGCACTCACCGCTTGCATCTGGCATGACGTGAAAGGCGGAGCCGGTGAAACCGCGTTGCAACAGAGGAGGAGCCGGCGTTGCATCGTATATATAGAAGTGGCGGCTCGGTGAGATTTGTCGGCAGATATGGAAAGTGAGTCGGAGAGACTGAAAGAAGCCAGACTTCGTCGTTGGAACGAAACCAAGAGGAGGCAGCGAGCCGAGCAGACGGAGGGAGAACGATCCGCACGCCTCGAGAAGCGTCGTGAGTACGAAGCGGCCAGGCCAGTGGATTTAGATCAGGATAGCACCCGAAACATGTTCAAGTCACTGTTCAACAATCCCTTATCTTCACGCCTCACCGACCATCGGGCCGGGACGTCTGTGGCAATTCAGAAACAACAAGATCAAGACTTTCAAAGTAAATGCGTTAAACTTTAAAAAAGTCTAGTCTTAATGCAACCATAACTTAACGAGAGGTAACCACCAAACCTAAACACTCACACGCACGAAGCTAAACGATAAAGATGTAACCGTAGAGAAAACCAAGCTAAAGAATAAGATTAGCCGTACCTCTCACTACGCATACCCTGGCATCACTGAGTTAAGCCACAGCCAATTTTTTTGTTCCATCGCTCTTTGTGCGGTCCTTAACTTGTTCTCGAGCTTCTTTGTTAACTCCAAGTTTCTGCCCCATATGTTAGCGCCGGTAGAATGCAATGATTGTACACTTTTTCTTTTCCACGGCGGTGATAAGCTCCCAGTCAGGATTTTGCAATGCCTGCCGTATGCACCCCAACCCACTTTTATTCTTCGGTATATTTCCTTATCATGATCAGGGTCCCCTGTGAGTAATTGACCTCGATAAACGTACTATACTGATATACTATACTGAATTCGTACTGTACTGATAAAAATACCACACTGACATGTAAAGTACCAAGAACAGCCACGCTACCTACAGGATACAGAGGCTCCCTGTATCAATAACTAGCCACGAAGTTAGAAGGGCCTTGCAAGAATTGACCTATCGAAAAGCGGCAGGACAAGATAGAAAAACAGTCGATTTAATCAAATGTAGAGGAGCTATCATGCCTGAAAAGCTTGCTGCCCTTTATACGCAATGCCTCACTACTTCAAGTGTACCAGAGAGCTGTAAGAATGACAACATTATACTAATCCATAAGAAGAGAGAGAGAGAAATCACTTCATTCTGCGCTAAAAAAAAGTGCATCGACGCCCTCAGTCCAGGGCGTCGCTTGCGGCGTGCTTCAGCGCTAGGCCGATGAAGTCCGCAAGGAATCGTTGGTCGTGAAGGGTGGTTGCGGCGGTCAGCCACTCGGAGGAAGGGGTGGGTAGGAGGGATGAAGGTTTGGGTAAGGGGGGTAGTTTTTGATGGCATTACCATAGGATATGTGATGTGTTAGGAGGATAGGCACCACAGTGGCTACAGCGAGGGAGGTCTTCATTAAGTATGCCTTGGAGGAGGTGTTTCCATGCTGGAGGGAGCAGGGTGTTCGTCTCGGCTTGTCGGATGAGTGTGCCCTGTGTCCTTGTAATGTCTTGGTGTAGCTTAGGGTATATCCTGCGCTCGTCCCTAAATGGGTGCAATTGTGGTGTAGGCGTTGGTGAGATGAATAGATTCGGTCGGGGGATGTTGGGAGCCTGGAGTATCATATCACAGGCGAGCAGATTAGCTCGTTCATTCCCAACATCCCCTCATGACCACGTTTCTCTTCTTATGGAATCCATCGGCAGGTAGAGATTGTCTGCATTCCATAAGAAGAGAAACGTTAAAGAATTTAAAAATTATGACCCATTAGCTTGCTTTCAGTATTGCAAAAAATATTCACCAAAGCAATTTCCAATAGAATCAGGGGTGCACTTGACTTCAATCAACCAAGAAAACAGGCTCGCTTCAGGAAGGTACATTCTACAATCGATTACATTCATGTCATCAATCAGGTAATCGAGAAATCTGCGGAATACAATCAATCTCTCTATAAGGCTTTCGTAAATGAGGAAAGGGCATTTGATTCAGTAGACATACCAGCAGTCATAGAAGCACTGCGTAATCAACCATTACATGAGGCGTACATGAATATCTTAGGAAATATCTACACAATTATACCACCGCTACATTGGTTCTCCACAAGAACAGCACAAAGTTACCTTTAAAAAGGTGTCAGGCAAGGAGACACAGTCTCTCCAATGATATTTACTGCATGCTTAGAATTAGTCAAGACTGGGGAGGCTTAGGAGAGAGGCTCAACGGCGAATATCTCAATAACCTTCGCTTCGCAGATGACATTGTCCTATTCAGCAACACTGGGGACGAATTACAACAAATGATTGCGGACCTTAACCGAGAAAGTGCAAGAGTGGAGTTGAAGATTATTATGTAGAAGGAAGAGATAATGTTCAAAAGCCTGGCAAGGGGAACAAAAATTCAGTATCGCCAGTCAGCCTCTAGAGTCTGTACAGGAGTACGTTTATCTAGGGCACTTACTCACAAGGGACGCTGATCATGAGAAGGAAATTTACAGAAGAATAAGATTGGGTTGGAATGCATACGGCAGGCATTACCAAATCTTGACTGGGAGCTTACCAAAGTCATTGAAAAGAAACGTGTACAATCATTGCTTTCCACCGGTGCTAACATATCTTTCTCTTGTTTTCACTTGTTTTCTCGGATTTGTCTTGTTTTCAATGCGTGGTCACGACGCTCCGATAAAGAGTACGCAGCTAGCAAATATCGTGCCTTAGTAATCTTAGAGTTAATATTTAAATTTGGTTAGAGTAACCCTAGTTTTATATGTTTAACCTCTTTTTATGAAGAGCTGGCCAGCCTTGGCTTCGCTTGATAGCTGTAACATTCGTAGTTACTCTCTGCACAACGTGTGACTCAGCTTTGTAGGCGCTCACAGGAGCTCCGCTCGGGTCGCCACATACCACCTACTGCCATGTCTGCTCACGACAATCCGAGCCCGTCCGCTACTACCACCCCTGCGCAGCCTTCGCCGTACGTCGTGGCCATCCACAACCGACAGCATGACCCACCAGTCCTCGCTGGTCTGCGAGGAGATGACGTCGAGGAATGGCTCCAAAACTACAACCTGGCAAGCGACTTCAATACGAGGGATGACACACAGAAGTTGTACAATGTCCCCTTCTACCTCACCGATGTCGCGATGTCGGTTTTGGATCCATCAGCCTGATCTCCCCGACTGGGAAAGGTTCACGCAGCAACTTCGCCAGATCTTCGGCGCTTCCGCTGTTCGCGCTGAGGTCGCGAAGAAGAAGCTCGGTGAGCGCGTCCAGTTCCCCGGGGAATCGTATACATCATACATTGAGGATGTGCTAGCTTTGTGCAAACGTGTCAACGCCACCATGTCCCAGACCGACGGAATACGGCGTATTATTAAAGGCATAAACGCCGTCGCCTTTAGCGCTCTCGCCACGCAAAATCCTGCCACCATCCAAGATGTAATAGGCGGTTGCCGGCATCTATAGAGGAACTTCAATCTCTATACGGCTATGTACGGATAACACAGACCTCAGTCAGCCTTCAACAGTGGAATTGCGCACGCTCATACGTGATATCGTTCAGGAGGAACTTCACGGCCGGTGCTCTTCCTGTGCTCCAGAACCTGGCGTCGCACCTTCTCCGACAGGCTTATGCGATATAATCAAGCAAGAGATTGCCTCTGCGCCACGTCTAACGTACTCCGACGGCACCTGCGCTCCACATGTGCCAACATATGCCCATCGCGGCTCTCCCTCCGGTCACCGCGGCCCCTGTACCAACAGACCACCATGCCCCTGTCGCTTCATTGTCACCACCAGTGCGCGTACAGCCTTACCGCTTCGCTCCGCTTCCTGCTCGACCCATTTGCTACTATTGTGGCTACCGCGGGCATATCTCCCGGTTCTGTAGACGGCGTCAACAGGATGAGCAACGTGGTTATACACCCGAACAGCGAACAGGCGTGCATCCAGCAACGGGCTATCATAGAACCTCCTACCGCGCTTCATTTCACCGGTGACCCTCTCCTCCGTACCCTACGAACACGCCTCTCAATTCTCGGGAATCTCGCGTCGCCTTCTCCACGTCGTCCTTTTGTATCACATCTCCGATCTGCTTCTCATGTCTCCAAAGCCCACTCGGAAAACTCTCCGATGCAGTTTTAGAAGAGGAAACTGCAACCGCCGGACAGCCTACAATTCCTCCAGAGCGACCGTCGAACTTGCTGTCAGTGTTTGCGGAAGGTGTGCGCGTTGAAGCTCTCGTTGACACAGGTGCCGCCATTTGGATTATTCGCGCAGACTTTTGTCCCCGCCTCCGGAAAGTGATGACGCCTTATTGAGGCCCGTCGCTTCGTGCAGCGACCAACGCCGTTCTTCGTCCCATCGCGCAATGTACAGTTAGAGTATTCATCGACGGAATAAGTTATCACGGTGTTTTTGTTGTGTTTCCCGAGTGTTCCCACGAAGTTACTTTAGGGTAGGATTTCTTGTCTTCGGCGTCCACTGCTATCTCTTGTCGTGAGCGACTCGTACACCTGAATGCCACCGGTTACTCTCTTCCTGATTATGAAGAACGCATGCGACTCGTCACCTCCTCCGATTATGTTCTTTGGCCATCTAGAGAAGAAATTATTAGTGTGAATTCCAGTGACATTCGGGATGGCGACGTTCTCATTCTTCCATATGGTCATACGCTATTTAGAGGAATTCTTATTACTCCTGGCCTTGTTCGCTTCTCTCATGGCTCTGCATTCCTCACCGCGTTAAACCAAACTATTGAACCTCGTCTACTATCCCCAACAGCGCAAGTGTCACTTGCGCTGTTGTTACAGAACCTAATGCAGTTGTTTCCCTTTCACCTGCGCGACCAGAATCAACGTCGTCGCCACTCACTGCCTCTTCCACACCGCTGTCGACAACCATAGGCCTTACCTAATCACTGCCCAGAGTCGCGCTCTGCTCGCACTATTAGAAAAACACCATTCCTTGTTCGACGTCAATTCGCCAGCCCTCGGTATGCCGGCTGACGCGACTCATCGCATACACACTGACGGCTCCCGCATTGTTCACCGGCGGCCATATCGTGTGTCTCACAAGGAGCGCGAAATCATCGAGGAAAATGTATCAGACATGCTTCGACGGAATATCATACGACCTTCCTCGAGCCCCTGGTCCTCTCCAGTTGTTCTATTGCAGAATAAAGTCGGTTCAGTGCGTTTTTGTGTCGATTACTGGGCCCTGAACAATATCACGCGCAAGGATGTTTACCTTTTGCCACGGATCGACGACGCACTAGATTCTTTACAGGGTGCCGAATATTTTTCTAGTCTTGATCTTAGATCCGGCTACTGGCAAATACCGGTGTCAGAGTCCGACAAGGAGAAAACCGCTTTTGCCACGCCAGATCGGCTATACGAGTTTAATGTGATGCCCTTTGGGCTCTGCAATGCGCCTACAACCTTTCGAACGCATGATAATGCCCTGCGCGGTTTAAAATGGAAGATCTGTCTTTGCTATCTCGACGAAATCGTAGTGTTTTCAACCACGTTCCCAGAACACCTGCAGCGTCTTGAACAAGTGCTAACCTGCCTCGTAATCGCTGGCCTACAGCTCAACACGAAAAAATTTACTTTCGCAGGCAAGTATCAAAGTTCTGAGGCACTTAGTCAGCAAAGAAGGCATTCGACCAAACCCTGAGAAACTATACGCCGTCCTTGAGTTTCCTAGTCCTCTGCGCCAAAAAGACCTGCGCAGTTTTCTCGGACTGGCTTCATACTTCCGGCGCTTCATACGCAATTTCGCTGCGCTTGCGTCTCCGCTCCATCAACTCCTCTCAAATAACACGCCCTTCGTTTGGTCCGCCGAATGTGAAAGTGCCTTTTTGGCACTCAAGCAGGCCCTGAAGTCCGACCCGGTACTGCGCCACTTTGACCAAAGTGCAGCTACTATAATTCACACTGACGCCAGCAGTCATGGCCTCGGTGCTGTTCTCCTGCAACGTGACACCACCTTGGGTGAACGAGTCGCTGCATACGCCAGTCGGACGCTGACTGCTGCCAAGAAAAATTACACCATCACCGAACAAGAGTGCCTTGCTGTTGTTTGGGCAGTGCAAAAGTTTCGCCCATACCTCCACGGTCGCCACTTTAGTCTTCACCGACCATAACGCACTGTGCTGGTTATGGTCGCTAAAGAACTTATTGGGTAGCCTTGGTCGCTGGATGATCCGTTTCCAGGAGTACGATTTCGATGTTACATACAGGTCTGGAAAGAATCACCAAGACGCAGATGCTCTATCTCGTTACCCTTTGCGGAGCAATAAGACTCAGCATCGCCTAATCGTACTGATGTACAGCCCGAGCCCACTTCATCACCCTTGTCTGTCTCATCGCTCGACTGGCTGAAACCTAATCACCAATCTGTCCTTGTTTCCCACCAACGTGCCGACCCATACTGCCGAACTATTCTCGACCACATACAAGGTTCTGCTTCACCTCCGAACGCCCGACTCCGTCGACGACTTAAACAGTTCAAGCTTCACGATGGGGCTTTGCATCGCTATTGACCCTTTTCGCGGAGCAGTTTGTTTCAGAGAAACGAGATGGCGCTCACGGCGGCGCGCCATACCTCTCCTCAGCGACCGCGCACGAATACGAAACCATTACCGCTTCTACCTTGCTTCTGTGCAATCAGCTGTCGGAAATGCAACTGAGTTTTCGCTAACACACTGTGCTCCAATCATGCTAGATTGAATCACGTGGATCGAAGACGTGTCCAGTAGTTGGCTGCAAAAATAGTGACTGGCATGTTAAGGAATAGAATGAATCTGTGTGGCCAAGTTCGCGGACCGCTGCTGCAACTGTCCGAACGTGTTACCGGCACCTCGTGATGTACGGCTTTCCTCGAGGATAAAGAAATTTGCTCATCCTCCAGCCTTGTATCGCTAACCTTCAAAGAAAGGGCTTCATCCCATCCCCAGAACGTCGGCAAGAGTGAGTACCACTCGTTAAACAATGATAACGGGAATAGCGCAGCCATCTGTCATAGTAGGTTTCGCGCACGGTATTTACACACATCTACCCCAACCAGCACGGAAACTTACACCTACTTTTTCGCCAACGTGTCAAGAATAAGTGAATGGGCGCACACTTGAATATATGCGCACTGTATACGCACAATAAATGACGGACTACACCTATGGCGCACGAATGGTCGAAGCTGAATGTTTCGTGACGGTCCGCAAGAGTAAGCGAGTTACTAGCTATAATATATATTTGCTACAAGGTATTACAATGTACAAAACAGCTACGTTTCAAGCATTGTGCGCAGCAAGAACAAATCTATCGGAACTGACCACATCCGCGAGCGATTAGGCAGAAAATAATCAGATAGTGGCCGCACCGAGGAACTTCACTGAGTCAGAAACTGACAAGCCACTGCTTCAAAATATTTGCCGAATAAAGAACAAAGAGCAAAACACATTAATCCTGACTTAATTCATAATAGGAAAGCTGGGATAGCTTGGAATACATATTTAGCCCCACTTTTAGAACAAGCACCATATACGCTGCTTGCGCCGTTTGGACATAGCTAATCAGCTCCGAAAGCGCTTTTGCATGTTCTCTGAAGCTGTGATCAAAGCTTCGTGTGGTCCACTTAGTCACCGTCTACGATATCTCCGAAAACAGAGGTTTTCTAAGCCGCGCCGGCGTCATACACTTCCATTGTAAACAAGGAAGGCAATCAATGAGGCAAGCAATGGACGCGTCACCACGTGACCAAACATGGCAGCGCCCATGGGATCGCCGCGAAAAGGGTCAATATTTATCACGCCGATGACAACAAATGGGTACCCATCATACCACGTTCTCTGCAACGTGAGGTTCTTGAAGCCTTTCATGATGATCCGACGGCAGGTCTTCTCAGATACCACAAGACATACGACAGAATACGCAGTCGGTGCTCTTGGCCTGGCCTCTCTTCTGCCGTAGCCCGGTACGTCGCGTCATGCGTTCTACGCCGCAAACGACCTACGACTCCTTCTTCTGGTCTTTCGCAACCGCTTCCTTGTCCCGCTTCGCCCTTCGAGGTTGTCGGAATAGACTTGTACGGTCCTCTTCCCCAAGACCTCCAATGGCAATCGCTGGATTGTTACGGCCGTAGACCATTTGACACGCTACGGCGAGACAGCCTCTATAAAATCTGGGAGTGCCGCTGAAGTCGCCGATTTCTTTCTACACAACATCCTCTTACGTCACGGAGCTCCGCGCGTTCTCCTCAGCGACCGCGGCAAAGCCTTCCTCTCGTCTCTTCTTACCTAAGTTCTGCGCGCCTCAAACACCGTTCACAAGACCACTTCGAGTTACCACCCGCAAACCAACGGGTTGACAGAGCGTTTCCATCATACTCTATAGGATATGAATGCAATGTACATCAGCCCCAACCACACCAACTGGGCTGCAATCATGCCGTTTGTGACATTTGCTTACAATACGGCTGTGCAACACACCACCGGCTTTTCTCCATTCTTCCTCTTCTATGGCCGCTCACCTAGTTTCGTTCTGTACGTCTTGTTCCTTACGGCTCCCGTGTCTTCAGCAACGTCCTTCTCGGAACAATTTTTGCCTCGCCTCGAAGCCTGCAGTCATCGAGCCCGCATTAACAAAGACATCGCTCAGGATGTTCAGGAGCATCGCTACGACTTGACTCACCGTGTTGTCACTTTTTCCCCTGGTGACGAAGTTCTTCTATGGACTCCGCTGCGCGTTCCCGGTTTGTGCGAAAAATTCGCCAGTCGCTTTATTGGACCCTACACGGTCATTGAGCAGACATCTGCGGTTAATTACCGCGTCTCGCCCCTTAGAATTTCTTCCGATCACCGTTGTCGTGGTACAGAAATTGTGCATGCGTATCGCGCTTAAATCCGTACTCTCGCCGCATTTCATCATAATGCCGCGCGACCAGGCCGCCGCTTCCACCGCGGGAGGGAATTAGTGTGAGCGCGACCCATGACTGACGTTCCTGTATCTCTACACATTACTTGTACAAATTCCTCATCTGTATTTATCATCAGCCGCCCAGCGTGTTGTTGTTCGTCGTAGCTCGAGCTCAGCTGGAATAGACGGTTCCATATTATATATATATATATATATATATATATATATATATATATATATATATACATATATGCTGTCTGCCTGATTGCAAAGAAAGAAAATAACCAGCCCTCGCCCTGTTGCGAAAATGGGGGTAACTGAAGCTTGTCGTGTGTATCTGACCTTCGTGGTGATTTTCTTTCTTTTTCTCTTTATTACTTTCACTCTCTCTCTTTCCTTCTCTTCCTTTCTCTTTCTTTTCCTCTCTCTATCTTTTATCATTATTTCTTCCTCTCCCTCTCTTTCTTTATTTCACTTTCTTTCTCCGACCTTTGAGGTCATTTTCTGTCGTTCTTTCTATCTTTCTCTATTTATTTATTTCTATCTTTTCTTTCCCCGTTTCTCTCTTTATTTCTTTCTCTGTTTTTCTCTCTTTCATTCTTTCTCTCTTTCTTTCTTCACTAACTGTGTACACGGTCGAGCCGCCCATGGCCGCTCAGACGTCACGAGAGGCGGTCGTGAACTTTTTCCAGCATGCAGCATGTATGCGGCGACCGCACAAACATGGCGCTGGTTCGAAGCGAAGCGAAGCGCGAAGCCTAGGCTGCTGTGGCAGGTTTTCTTTTTTTTGTGATCATTGAAAGAGTTATCAAGCACTCGCAGAGATAGTCGTCAAACGCAGCAATCCGCTGTACCCTGCCTGACCTCTTCAGTGCGTGCGATCGTCAACGGCAACAGATGGAAATGTGTTGTGTTTACGCGAAGTTCGGAAGCAATGAAACCGCCGATTTCGTGTGTGTTGGGCCGTATTTCGCGTGTGCAGTACCCGCAGTACAAACGCGAAGGCCATCACATACACGCGCATACTAAGCATAACACATGCATTCAGTATGCGCCAGGATGAAAACGAGTGCGATCGCCCACCTCAGCGTATGGTGTGCCTAAGGGCCCATTCACACTTGCGACTAGGCGAGGTCGCGCGACCAGGTTGGTCGCAAAGCGACCAGTCGCAAGTAGTCGCAAATGGTCGCTTTTCTCGAAATGCGACCGTTTCGGGCCAGTCGCTCACTGCTCGATTTTTCTGTCGCGCGACCACAGTCGCAGAACAGCTGAACCAATCAGATGCGAAGGAACAAGACGTCGGTATACGCTGACGCTTATTTTACGCGGCGATGACTTTTCAAGCAGACGTGAACGGCATATCGTGATACATTTCGGTTTAGCGACTCGTCGGTCGCATTTGTAAGTGTGAACATCGTTCGTCTTGAGTAGTTTTCTGGTCGCCAGTCGCAATTGGTCGCGCGACCTCGCCTAGTCGCAAGTGTGAATGGGCCCTAATAAGTGTTGTGTGCGCGCGCTTCATCGCTGCGAAGCGCGTACGTGTACGTGCATTGTGCAGTGCTGCGTTTTGTTTTTAAGAAGTGACGATACGACCTGTAGCTATGAGCTTTATTGTCGCGTCATCGCAGCCATTCATAATGTGCTGTTTGTGCCTGGCTTCATGTGAGCTGTTTTGGGCGCTTTGGTGATCGTGAACACGTACAGAACGTTTGAGTGCTGGGGTTCTTACTTTACGAAGTGAAGGGTACTGTTACGTATACGTGCAATGTGTCGCAGTGGTGCTAGGCGTATAAGTGTTCGTTTTGTGCGATGTGCATATGCTCTGAAGTGAACCGTGCATACAGAACGGTTTGTGCAGAACATTTGACCCAAAATTCAAGGATGCCAAAATTCAAGGAGGCGGGAACAAACCGTACTTGTACACGTACTTTGAAAAATAATGAAACCTCTTTCTCCTTAGCCGAACTTTCTTGTAGCTAAGCAGCTGCTGAGTTGGACACACACTACAAGCTATTTAGGGTGCTTTTTAAAAAAAAAAAATTAAATTATGGGTTTTACGT